>NW_020194690.1:0-1599 GCF_002865645.1 Hyaloscypha bicolor E | reverse complement strand
TTAAAGCCTTACTATATCTAGAAGCAAATTAGTAATATTAAAAAATAATAAAATCCGGAAGTTATATAGTAAAAGCTATAGCCTTTTATATATAATCTCTAGTAAAATAGTAAATAATAATACTAACTCTTATACTTTACTTAATAACCTAACTATTTTACTAGATTCCTTAGATAATAGCTATTCTAAATAATACTAGAATATTATATAATACCTTATAATACTTTCTAGATTAGAAGAAATATCTAGGGCCGAGTTTTAAAAGTTAAATAAGAAAGCTTTAAATTATAATATAAGAGATTAATTACTATAGAAAGTTATATCTAAAATATATTTATTTTAACTTATTAATAATAATTAAGAGTAAAGAGAAATCATTATTAAAGAGCTATATAATAAGATTAGATATACCGGAAAAGAAAGTATTTTTTATTTAATAGCTAGCTACTATTATTAGGAAAGTTACTATAACTATATATAGAAATATATTAATACCTATAAAGTTTATTAGTATAAAAGTAGAAAAAGATAAGAAGCTCTATATCTAATAAAAGCTATATCTTTTTTCTATTATCTTGGAATTAATATAATTAAATTACTAGGTTATAAAGGATATAACTTATTAGTTATTACTAGAAATAATTTCTCAGAATAGATTAAAACTAGGCCTTTAAAGAACCTAACTAGTAAAAAGATTACTAAGTTTATTTGGGAAGAAATTATTTATAAATATAGTTTATTTAGATAGCTTAAGATAAATAATAAATTAAAATTCAAAAAAGTAGTAATTTAGAAACTTAATAAGCTAGAAATTAATAGAATTATTATTTTAGCCTATAATTCCAAAAGAAATAATATAATTCCAAAAGAATATTAATTAATTATTTAAGTACTTATTATACTTATAATAGATAGAAAAAAGCCTTAGATAGATTTATTACTATATATTTTATTTACTAATTAAATTATTATATATAAACTAACTAGATTTATTTTCTTTTATATAGTCTATAATAGGGAAGTAGTATTACTTATAGGAATATATTTTCTAATCTAAAGAATATTTAAATAAAATAAAGTCTATAATAAAGAAATATTTCTAGAGATATATATAAAGTAAATATAAATAAGAAATAAAAATATTAAAGAAGCTAGAATAAAGAAAAATAAAAAATACTAAAAGAAAAAGAAATAATTTAATATTACTTACTAGATTTATTTAAAGCCTATTTCTAAAAAAAATCTAGTTTTTATATATAATATTAAATTAATAAATTAAGATAAATTAAAGAATATAAAGCTACTATATTATTAGTTTAGCCTATATAAAATAAGATATATAGATTAACTAAAAGAATACTATATACTAGAAGAACTTAATAGTACTATATTCTAAAGAATATATACCGGGAATTAACTTAAATAATTTATTAAAAGAAATAAATTCTAGTATTTCCCTAAAAACAAAGTTAATAATAAGTATATATTTATAAATAAATATTTCAAAATAGATATAGAACTAGAAAAAGAAATAGTTATAAAATATTATAAGTAAAATAGTATTTAGGAAATTAAGAAAGCTACTAGTATTATTATATA
>NW_020194689.1:0-1671 GCF_002865645.1 Hyaloscypha bicolor E | reverse complement strand
AAGATCTTATTAGTAAATAGAAATAAATTAGTATTTTATAGAATTACTAAATTTATCTTTATAGTAGTATTAATTAGTCTATAAGTTCTAGTAATTTTTTTTATAACTAAAAACTATAGATTTTAGTAAAGTCTATTATATTTCTTAAAAATTCTATAATCTAAATATTTTAATAGTATTTTTATTATTACTAGTACTAGAGCTTTAGAATATAGGAAATTCTTTTCTTACTAGGCTTTATACTTAATAGTCTTAATTAAAATAAAAGAGCTAATATTTTTATAAACTTTTCCTATTTCTTTCTAATTAAATAAAATAGTATTTTCTTAATTAATTATTAATTCTCGAAATATAACTAGTTTCTTTTCCTAAAGCCAGTTAGTAATATCTAATTATTTAAGGCATTTCGAAGTAAGTTATAAATCTCTTAAAATAGCCAATATTTTTAATAAAAAGTAGTTCTTATATTTTCTAATATATTTCTATAAATATTTTCTAGCTTTAGATCTCTTAAATTAGTTCGGATATCTATTAGTACTTTCTCTAGTTCTATTATTAGTATCTATTAGTTAAATCTTCTTATTCTTTATTTTATATATGTCTATAACTAGAAATAGACTATAATTATTATCTTTTTTTTAAAAGCTATAGCTATTTTCTCTAGTATTCTTTTTATCTAATCTTTAAAGTTTATAACCTTTTTACTTAGCTTCTTTCTAATTAGATATAGAAAGTGCCTTTTTATCTAGTATTTTAATATATCTTTCTTAAGCTTTTATATATTTCAGAATTCTTTCTAGTCTTGAATTTAATATTTTTTAGTTTCAGAAATATATTTCTTTATTATTAGAAGATATTATTTTACTTTTTCTTTAGAAATATCTTTATTTAATATTCTTTTTACTTCTTTTTCTATTAAATCCGGAACTATTCTTAATAATATTCTAATTAGAGTCTTTTTTATTTTAGTTTCTCTAAAAATATTATTAATTTCCTAAATTCTTAAACCTAAAATAAAAGAATTTATAGGAAATTCTAGTATTTTTCTATTTCCTCTAATATTACTACTAATTATAATACTAGGCTCTATTTTTTCTTTTTCTTTTTAGTTTCCTGTTCTATATTACTTAATTTCTTAATTCTAGAAGCTTAATACTTTTAAATTATTACTTTTTTCTACTTTCCGGTATTCTTTAAAGATAAAATAATTATAATAATATAAATATTCTAGTTATTTTTAGGATTAGTAATTTTTCTATTTTATAAACTATTACTTTTATATATAATATTTATCTTTATTTCTATTAAGAATAGTTAACTAAGTAAAATCTTTAAAGTTTTATTTACTAAGAAAAATATTTTTTTATATTTTACTTTATTTATAACTTTAGCTCTAAGCTTTACTATTCTAGCAAATTTAAATTTAGTTCTAGTAATAATAGATATTTAATAATCTATAGTATTATATACTATTTTATTAATATTTCTAGAGATCTTTTCGGGAAAAATATTAACTTTAGCTCTAGTATTAATTATTTCTTTATATTCGATATTTCCTTAAGGTTCTTAAAATATAAATTAGAGATATAGAGATTATATAATATATTTATAAGCTAGTAATATCCGAATATTAATACTATTGCCTTTAAATTAAATAATTCTATTAGTATT
>NW_020194688.1:0-2165 GCF_002865645.1 Hyaloscypha bicolor E | reverse complement strand
CCTTTGTTGCTTTGGCAGGCCGCCTTTTAGGCGTTGGCTCCGGCTGACTGCGCCTGCCAGAGGACCCAAACTCGTTTGTTTAGTGATGTCTGAGTACTATATAATAGTTAAAACTTTCAATAACGGATCTCTTGGTTCTGGCATCGATGAAGAACGCAGCGAAATGCGATAAGTAATGTGAATTGCAGAATTCAGTGAATCATCGAATCTTTGAACGCACATTGCGCCCCTTGGTATTCCGAGGGGCATGCCTGTTCGAGCGTCATTATAACCACTCAAGCTTCGGCTTGGTCTTGGGGTTCGCGGTCTCGCGTCCCTTAAAATCAGTGGCGGTGCCGTCTGGCTCTAAGCGTAGTAATTCTCTCGCTATAGGGTCCCGGTGGTTGCCTGCCAGAACCCCCCATTTTTTACGGTTGACCTCGGATCAGGTAGGGATACCCGCTGAACTTAAGCATATCAATAAGCGGAGGAAAAGAAACCAACAGGGATTGCCTCAGTAACGGCGAGTGAAGCGGCAACAGCTCAAATTTGAAATCTGGCTCTTTCAGGGTCCGAGTTGTAATTTGTAGAAGATGCTTTGGGTGTGGCTCCGGTCTAAGTTCCTTGGAACAGGACGTCATAGAGGGTGAGAATCCCGTACGTGACTGGGTGCCTTCGCTCGTGTAAAGCTCTTTCGACGAGTCGAGTTGTTTGGGAATGCAGCTCAAAATGGGTGGTAAATTTCATCTAAAGCTAAATATTGGCCAGAGACCGATAGCGCACAAGTAGAGTGATCGAAAGATGAAAAGCACTTTGGAAAGAGAGTTAAACAGTACGTGAAATTGTTGAAAGGGAAGCGCTTGCAACCAGACTTGCGCGCTGTTGATCATCCGAGCTTTTGCCCGGTGCACTCGGCAGCGCTCAGGCCAGCATCGGTTTTGGTGGGCGGATAAAGGCCTTGGGAATGTAGCTCTCTTCGGGGAGTGTTATAGCCCTCGGTGCAATGCGCCCTACCGGGACCGAGGACCGCGCTTCGGCTAGGATGCTGGCGTAATGGTTGTAAGCGACCCGTCTTGAAACACGGACCAAGGAGTCTAACATCTATGCGAGTGTTTGGGTGTCAAACCCATACGCGTAATGAAAGTGAACGGAGGTGAGAACCCTTAAGGGTGCATCATCGACCGATCCTGATGTCTTCGGATGGATTTGAGTAAGAGCATAGCTGTTGGGACCCGAAAGATGGTGAACTATGCCTGAATAGGGTGAAGCCAGAGGAAACTCTGGTGGAGGCTCGCAGCGGTTCTGACGTGCAAATCGATCGTCAAATTTGGGTATAGGGGCGAAAGACTAATCGAACCATTGGTAAAGACACACCGCAGGAACGGTGCTAGGTGGTTAAGAGGCCGCTGAGAGGCGTGCTTAGTCCTCCTCGGAGGGCGACATTGTCAAATTGTTCGGGGACGTCCCGTTACTCCTGCACTACTGCAGCCTGCCCGAAAGGGGAGGTGCGCACCGGGTTAGCGACCTTGGGGATGGTAATAACGTGCAGGTAGGGATAATCCGCAGCCGCACCCTACGGGCAGTAGCCTACGGGTGTGGTTCACAGACTCGACGGCAGTGGGCTCTTTGGAGCTTAAGATAGAGTCGGACCCCCGAGAGATCGGGCGGTGGGAGTAGTTTACGGGCCCTCTGGCCCGTAAAGAAACCGCCGGGGCAGTAGCCCGGAACAAGTCGCTAGTAGCTGGTTCCTGCCGAAGTTTCCCTCAGGATAGCAGTGTTGAATTCAGTTTTATGAGGTAAAGCGAATGATTAGAGGCCTTGGGGTTGAAACAACCTTAACCTATTCTCAAACTTTAAATATGTAAGAAGTCCTTGTTACTTAATTGAACGTGGACATTCGAATGTACCAACACTAGTGGGCCATTTTTGGTAAGCAGAACTGGCGATGCGGGATGAACCGAACGTGAAGTTAAGGTGCCGGAATATACGCTCATCAGACACCACAAAAGGTGTTAGTTCATCTAGACAGCAGGACGGTGGCCATGGAAGTCGGAATCCGCTAAGGAATGTGTAACAACTCACCTGCCGAATGAACTAGCCCTGAAAATGGATGGCGCTTAAGCGTATTACCCATACTTCACCGCCAGGGTAGAAACGATGCCCTGGCGAGTAGGCAGGCGTGGGGG
>NW_020194687.1:0-2607 GCF_002865645.1 Hyaloscypha bicolor E | reverse complement strand
ATTATTATTATTATTATTATTATTATTATTATTATTATTATTATTATTATTATTATTATTATTATTATTATTATTATTATTATTATTATTATTACGTGGTACTGCCTACAGTCTTTTACCCGCAAGGTATCAAAAAGCTCGATTTTGGCCAGCTCACCCCTCATTATTTATTGGAGCCTCTGGCTTACCACCTACTTAATTTTTTTAGCACTAACTTTACCGATATTCCCTTGAGAATAGATACCTTCCAAATACAAGTTTAATACGAGTTCAATGGTTTACGGGCTAAAATCACTACCTTGCAAGCTGCCCTCGCTAGTACTCAAGCCCAGTTAACTGCCTCCACGGCGAAATCCAGTTAAAAGTCGAAGCTCCCTGACCCTGAGAAGTTCGCTGGAAGTACATACAGATTCGATACCTGGCTCCCGTTAATTAAGGCCAAGCTCTCTATTAATAGATCGGCAATTGGGGACTCCACTGCCCAGTTTTACTACGCTTACCTCAATCTGGAGTCTTCTGTCCAATTAATGGTTCTACCATAGCTCTCCTATATAAAGCACACTTAATTATAGGACTACTAAACGATCATGGATTAGCTTTCAAGGGTATACAATAATCCAAATAAGTAATCGGAGGCTAAAGACAAGCCCTATGCCCTCCGCCAAGGCAATGATTCCCTTCCTGCCTATATTGCCAAGTTTGAACGTACCCTATACGAAGCGAATAGCCAAAGCTGGCTAGATATTAATAAAATTTCCAGCTTTCGCAATAGCCTCAACTCCGCAATTCGCTCTCGTTTGGCCTAATAGTTAACTTTGCCCCGGGTCTATACTGATTTCCTACGTACGGTTCAGTAGCTCTTATCAAAAATAGCCGCTCCGCCATATATTACTGCTCCCAGAATTACTAGCGATCCCATAAACATTAGCGAACTAATAATTAATATTATTATACCGGTAATTAGTACCCTTATATTATCCTCTGAGCCAATCTCACCGGCTATACCAGCCCGTTCTACCTCAAAGAAGCTCCGCCAGCATTATTATTAAACCGGCAGATATATTAGATGCGGATCCCAGGATCACTTTATTAAGAACTATAGCTTGGCTCCTGCAAGCACTACTTCTACTAGTTCTAGTTACAAATGGGTTACAACTGCCGCAATTGACCATTACTCTGATTCTGGTAGCGATTCTGGCGATTCTGGAGAAGGGCTAACCTTAGATCCGGCTTTTAACCATATATAGAGGGCTGATTTTACGGCTGGCGATTGGAAATAGGGTCCTTTTCCTTTGTTCTATCATTTTTATCACACTCGCTTTAGCTTTCCCTTTGCTTTACTATACTGGCGCTCGGGTCGAGCTTTTTGGAGGGAGGGGTAATATGACGGCTAGTATCACATGGTTGGTTTCAGCCAAAAGGGTTGGTTTCAGCTAAGGTTCCAAGCTATAGTTCAAACCAAGCTCGCTTCCAAAGCTCGGTGTTTTAGTGGTCTTGGCCATACCTACTTATCCACTGCCATACCTCACTCTTTCTCTCCTTAGCTTTAGATTCTGTAGGATATTGGAATCATAGATCTTTGAGCATTGTTCCATTGCTTTGTTCCTGCCGTCATACTAGTAATAAATTATCTAAAGCTCTTTAAAATCTTATAAATTAAAATATAACTAAATCTAGTTTTACAAAATTATAGACTATAGTTTTATAGCTAGTTTTCTATAAATAGATATTTAATAATATAAAGAATTAGAGAACTAAATAAAGAATTTTCTAATTTTCTAAAAAAAAGTTAATAGTAAGTTTTCTTTTATTTCTTTTACTAAATTTTTTATATAAATTCTAATAAATACTTTTTAATAAATAGCTTTTAATTTAAAATAAATAATAGAGTCTTTTTAATTTTTTCTAATATAGTTTCTTAATAGCTATTTTCTTACTTTTTTTTATATTAATAAATCTATTTACTATTATTAATTTATTAATAATATAAGTAAATTAGTATTTTATACTAGTTCTAATAGTAAAAGAATTTAAGAACTTATAGTTTTACTAGATTTTATTTAAATTATCTTTAACTTTTCTTATTATAATATATATTTAAGCCCTAAAAATATCTAAATAATTTTCCTTATTTTATATTAGAATAAGATTTTATATAAAGATTTCTATTTTAAAATTATTTATAAAAAGCTAGAAAATACTTAGAAAATATAATAATTTAAGGAAATTCAATAATAGACTAAAAAGATTCAGAGAGCTTAGAAAAGTATTACTTACTAGTATAAGTAAAAAACTTTAAAAATAAAAAGAGATCTAATAAATTAGTAAATAAATAAATATATATATATATAATTTTTTCTTTTAATTCTAGCTTTTATTCTTTATTTCTTTTATAAACTCTTTTTTATTTTTCTTTATTTACTAATTTCTAAAAATTATAAAATAATATAAAAAGTATTATAGAAAGTATTACTAATGCTAATTCTAATAATTCTAATAATAATATTAAAGCTATTAATAATAATAATAATAATAATAATAATAATAATAATAATAATAATAATAATAATAATAATAATAATAATAATAATAATAATAATAATAATA